>NC_136424.1:114900000-114925000 GCF_052625555.1 Lactuca saligna
CAAAAGTAATAAAGACTAAATATATAGTTTATTAGGTGTTCAAAAACCTAAAATTTTAAATTTTAAATATCCAAATTTTGGTTTTAAGTTTTCAGAATTTAAATGTTCGGATATTCGAAAATTTTGATACGGTTTCGGATATTTAAATCCTATATCCAAAATGCAAAACTATATAATTAGAACAGTTAGCATAAAGAGGGTGAAACTACCGAATAAAAAATATATACGAGCCTCATGTTGGTCGTTTTCCTTGTTAAAAATTGATATTTATTAAAAATGGTTGGTATCTTGGATATCCAAAATATATGAAAAATTAAAGAATCACTATCTGTATCTAAACCGGAAAACACATATATCCAAATTTTGGATATTTGAAATTTTGGGTATCCAATTTTTCAAATAATTTGGATACGGATTTTTGGATTCTCGGATATAGATATCTATGAGCACCATAAGGTTACCCTAAACTACAAGGGAATGCGTTAATTAACTTAGCTTCAAAAACGTTTAAAAAAGATTATCAAAGTTTTGTATGTTTAAAAACGTCATCTAAATATAAGCTTTGTATAAAAAAACACCAACCAAATTTACATTTTGTTCAAATCTAACCGGTTGGTAACCGGTATTTGTAGGTCACAACAAAAAAATGACCTGATCATATTAATAAATGATAATATAAATAATATGTCATTTTTTGCTTTTACATGGATTGAGTGAAATAGAAATTGATTTTCACAACCTTCTTTCTCAAAATCGTTTAACGGGAGGGAGGAACCCTCTCTACGGTTCGTTCGTATATTCCATTGATCAACTTCTTGATTTCTTCCCCAATCCAAATCTCATCAAATGAGATGAATTGACCCAATTACTTTTATGGGTTCTTCTTATCGGATTTTGAATCGTAAAACCCATAAGTTAATCGGGATTTCGCTCACTCGATTAGTATATTTCCAATCGTTAACAGTATGGGTGTTCAAGAAAATGGGAGTGGTGGTGATAATGGTATGTCCGGTGTTCCTCTTAGAGCGAAGAACAAATATAGAAGAATGGATTCAGAGCTTAATGATTACAATGATGATGATTTGAATATTGTACCGTACAAACAAACACAATAGGAAAAGAGCAAAAGTACAAGAAAATATGTATTCGCCTGTGTTGTATATGTATTTGCATCGCTTATCAATGTCCTCCTTGGTTATGGTACTCGATCATTTTCTTATCTATTTATTGGTAACTCAAACCTTCAAATCCAGCTTTAGAAGTTTGTAGCTGACATGCAAATATACAACTGTTTCAGCTGATGTTACAACCATTTTTTCTTGACTGGATTTAAGGTTTGACTTCCTTCATCGCCTCATGTAGTTGGTCTTTCGTTTGAATCCATCCCAAAACAAACCAAAATTTCGAATCATATTCATGTTCGAAACAACAAAGATTCATGTGATTCATGTGTTTTGGTTGTCAGCCGTTTCCAAGTTACATGACATAAATGCTATAATGCAATATGGAAATTTGATTAAAGAACTACTGAATTTTCAGATGTGGGTGTTATAAGTAGATCAATTATATTTATCCAAGAGGATCTAAAAAACATCGAGTCTAGGCTACGCTCGTGCCTCCGGTGCACTTGGTCGGAAATGGACAATGGGGATAGTTGCAAATATATTTTAGGTCGGGTAATGGGTCAAACTGGGTTTGTGAGGAAATGAAAGAAAACAAATGCCATATCACCCGCTTCTATCCTATGTGTTTGGTTGTTATGCCAACTAAGTAATTTTTAATCCAAATCATATTTTCACCCATGAGAACTGGTTACCATTAGATTGGATTTGAACAAAAGTTATATTTGGTTGGTGCTTTTTTATATGTCTTGAGTTAGATGGTCTTTTTTAAATAGATAAAACTTTAATGATGTTTTTTGAATATTTTTGAAATATTCTTGCCTTATAAGTCATTTTCCATTACTTCTTAGTTTCTTTGTAGGGTGTACATAACAAAAATACATGGTATGGAATAAAATTTAAATCCTTGCTCATATCTAATAGTTACTTATTTCAAAAAGTTTGAATTTTTCTGTAGATTTTTTTTATTATAATATTCGATTTTATTAATTCCCTAATTATTTGTTTCTGTTAGATAATTCTATTAAAACCATGGTAGTTTCACTCCTTGGCAAATACCAAAAGTGGAGGTTTGTGGTTGTTATAACGAGCCATAAATGGATATACAAGGGGTGTTTTATAGTATTAGATAGAAAATGAAGGGATAACGTGCAATAATAGCAACTTGGATAATGCGTATTGTCTCTTTTTGGCGGTGAACAGCACGACAAGACGAAGGAAGGTTTCGGTTATTGTCTACAGGTTTGTTGGCATCTCTCGAATGCGGATAAAACCTTTCTAACTTTTATAAAATAAATTGACAGGAAGTAATTGGTAGTGTTTTCTTAAATGTAATCAAGTTTTTGGGCTTGAAAGTTTATTTTTAAATTAAATGCTAAAAATTTGTTGGTTCAAGAGACTTTTTCATTTTATCAAATGCTAAAGGTTAAAAGTTTCTAAACGTTATTTTATCAAACGTTAAAAGTTAAAAATTTCGTGCAAAACATTACATAAATCTTATCAAATATTTTTTTTTGAAACATCTTTTTCCGTGATGAAAGTGGAAAATTAGTTTTATATTATATGAACGACATTAGGGTTTTTTTTTTTTTTTTTTTTTTTTTTGAAAATCTACGCAACCACTTTTGTATGCGCTGCGCAGACAACGTGCATACATATGCCTTCACAGAGTGTTTGTTTTTTGGAAGTGCGCAGATCAAAAAACGTTTGTGTGAGGTCTTCCTGGCCCAAGTATGAGACACTGTCTTCAAAAGTCTTCACACCTCATTTTAACCTAAACAAAAAAAACATGGACCACAGTGTTGTTTTTTTCTTTTTTTGCTGAAAATGATTTTTTTATGTTTATAACATGAAATTAAGTTTGAAAAATCAATTTATTTCAACAACCGCAGACGTTAAAAACAAACAGTATTTTTATTGCAGACTGCAGACATTTGGTCCACTTCTTCTGCCACAGAGTCTTACAGATGTGATCCGCGGACTGCAGATATTTTAACTTAAAAAAAACAAACAACACCTAAATTGTGTAAACGATATTTTATTGTTTTTGTTTATGTAATAAGATAGTGTTCATTTTACTAAAGGACATTTAATCATATATTTTGGGTATCAAAAAATTTAAAGATACAAAAATGAAAATTGAAAAAATATTTATTATTAATTTTCGTCATTTTTACTTCCTAAAAGATAATAAATAAAAAATAAAAAATTACAATTCTAATATCCAAAAATATAATATGTAATATTTTATCAAAATATTATAATATGCCAAATTTTAAAATCTTAATGACGTTTTAATAAAATATTAAAAACAGTGGCGAAAATAATTGATAAAAATGGAAAATAAAATAATTTTTTTATTTTTATTTTTTAGAAATAAAAATGACTTAATAAACTTATATATATATATATATATATATATATATATATATATATATATATATATATATATATATATATATATATATATATATATATATATATATGGATAATATCACTGTAGCACATGGAACTTTTTACATTTGGCTAACTTGGTCCTTAAAGTTTTTTTTGGTACATTAGACTAGTAAACTCGTAATTGACCTTTTAATTACACCATTTTATCAACTTTTAGAAGGTTTCCCGGTTATACGATGCCATTTTGTCAATTAATATATTTGTCTAATCAGATGCCACGTGAGATATGCCACGTCAATTAATGATGTACGAAGCTTAAATCCTTTCGTCTTCAGCTATCGAACTTGACTCGTCTTCGTCTTCATTATTCAACTGTAAAAGAAACTGATTTAGGGTTTGTGAAGCATTCCTGTGATCGAGCTGAAAGAAACAAAGAAGTCGCAGCAATGACACAATCGGAACCTAATGGACTGTTTGCGATGGTGGAACTCAACTACCAAGGGGTATTTAATCGAAATCCTTTCTCTTACACTGGTGGTGTTAAAACCATCTTCAATGATGTTGACTTTTCTTCTATGACTTATTCTGAGTTTGTGACCTTATGCGAACGTTTCATGCATGAAGAGTGTAAAAAGTTTTACTACTGTGAACCAGACATGTCCCTGATGGAAGGGCTTAATCCCATTTCAGATGATGTGGAATATTCTGCTTTTATTTTTGATGCTTGCGGAACAGATGATGTAATTTCGGTTTATGTGGATCATATTAGGGTTGGTGTTGATGGGTGGCATGATGATGATGAACATGAGTCTTGTACTGATGGCGAAAATGAAGACAACATAGATGAACTTAGAAATGTTACCTTTGAATTTAATGAGGATGTAGTGCATATGAATAGGACATCAAATGATCTTTTCTTGAGTAAGCTATGTGTTGATGATGAGGATGCAAACAACATTGTAGATGATGATAATGGGAGAGAAGTTGAAGTTAACATACAAACTCATTCCATATTAAATGAGCTATTACACTGGAAAAAACAAAAACCAATTCTAGGGATGAGATTTAAGGGTCCAGGGCAAGTAAAATCAATGTTGTGTAACTATGCTGTGGCTAATGGATATCAATTGTGTTTTGAAAAAATGATAGGAGAAGACTTTTGGTGAGGTATAGCAAGGGTGCTTGCACATTTAGATTATGGGCTTCCTGGATGAGTGATGAAGAGAGTTTCCAAATCAAGTCACTAAAAGCTGATCATAATTGTGCTAGGAACTTCAAGTTTGGATCATTGGTCACATATGCATGGATTAGGAGTCACTATACCAAAGAGATTGTAGAAAGTCAGAAAATAAGTGTAAGGAAGCTTAGGTTAAAGGTAATGGCCAAGTTTGGTATCCAAGTTAGTATGGGGCAATGTAGAAGAGCAAAGAAGTATGCACTGAAACTTGTTGAAGGTAACCTTGTTGAACATTATGGTAGGCTATGGTCATATGGACATGAGATTTTAAGGACAAATCTTGGGTCAACTGTGAAACTAGATATGGAGGATGGTCCAGATGGAAAGAAATATTTTAGCAAGTTCTATTGTTGTTTTCAAGGAGTTATACAAGGTTGGATTGATGGTTGTAGAAGGGTAATTGGTCTTGATGGATGTTTTCTTAAAGGTGTTTGTAAGGGAGAATTGCTTTGTGCTATTGGGAGGGATGCAAATGACAAGATATATCCTATTGCTTGGGCAGTGGTTAATGTGGAGAACAAGCAGAATTGGAAGTGGTTTCTAGAGCTTCTTATTGATGATCTACACTTGAATTTAGGCAATGGTTTCAGTTTAATGTCAGACCAACATAAGGTTAGTATTTTACATAGTAATGCATTTATGTTAATTTTACACTATCTAAATTAAACCTTTTTACTACTACAGGGTTTGATAGAGGCTGTTAAAGAGTTGCTGCCATATGTAGAGCACATGCAGTGTGCTAGATATATTTGCCAGAATTTACAGAAGATTTACTGGTGGACAAAATCTTTACAACCACATTTAGGACAAAATCTCCCACTTGGATAAAGATCCTAAAACATGGTCAAGAGCTTTCTTTACAACCACATTTAGGAAGGCATACAATTACAGAATTGCTCCCATAAATAGCAGTGACATGTGGCCAGAGACAAACTATACTCCACCATTGCCTCCTATTAATAGAAGGATGCATGGTAGGCCAACTACTAAGAGGAAGAAATCGACTACAGAGAATACAGGAACACATAGGGTTTCTAAGGCTGGAAAGAAAATTAGATGTAGTATTTGCAAGGAGATAGGTCACAAGAAGGCCACTTGTCCACATAGAAGGCCCCAAAAGTTAAATGTGAAGAAACAGAAGAAACAAAGAGTATGTGTGAAGCAAAATGCAGGGTAGGTAAAACAATTTAAAATATAAGATTAATTACATATAATTTGTTACTAACATACTTATATCATGCCATGTAGGGTAGTACAAGTGAACCACAACAACATGAAGAGGTTGAAATGACTCCAATTGAGATGGATACTACTCAAAATGATATGCAAGTTGCTCCTATTGATGTTGAATCTAGTAGTGCAGGGGATTTTAGTCATTATATGCAATTTACTCAACCTAGATGTTATGAAGGTGATGAGGGTGTTATGGGTGAGGAAGCTGATGTGGTTGAGGAAGCTGTTGTGGTTGAGCAAGTTGTTCAAGATGAGGAGGCTGAGGAGGTTGATCTTGTTATCCAAGTTGATAATGTAAATGTTCAGGAGGTTGATAAGGTTAATCCTAATGCCCAAGTTGATAATGGTAATGTTCAGGAGGTTAGTGTTAGGCCAATTTAAGAGATTTTGAAGAGGATAAGGAGAAGAAAGTCAGAGAGAATATTGAAGCTGAAATTAGGCAAAACAATTGGTGGTGTTGATGATCCAGGAAATTCGAAGGGAAAAGCTCTTGTAATTGATTAGTGTTTATTGTAATTTGTGTTTAAAGTTTATGTAATGGGATGATGGTAAATTGGATTTAAAGTTTATGTAATAGGATGATGGTAATTTATATTTAGAGTTTACGTAATAAGATGTTGGTAATTTATATTTAAGTATGTATGACATTAAAGGGTATTTTAGTCATTTAAGTATGTATGAAAGAAAAAGGGTATTTTGGTCATTTAATTACGTATGAAAGAAAAAGGTTATTTTGGTCATTTAAGTATATATGAAAGAAAAATGGTATTTTTGTCATTTAAGTATGTATGAAAGAAAAAGGGTATTTTGGTCATTTAAGTATTTATGAAAGAAAAAGGGTATGTTGGTCATTTATTTATTTATGACAGATAAGGGTATGTAGGTTATTCATTTATGTATGCAAGAAAAGGGTAATTTGGTCATTTAAGTACGTATGACAGAAAAGGGTATTTTGGTAATTTAAGTATGTATGACAGAAAAGGGTATGTTGGTCATTTATTTATGTATGACCGAAAAGGGTATGTTGGTCATTTATTTATGTATGACATGAAGTATGAAAGTATGTTACCATTTTAAGTAAAATCATGACATTTGGCTTTGAATATTTATGCATGGAAAAAATTGGAATAATGTGCATGCATGGGGATGTTTTATATGGTCCCGGATATGGTTTTTTTAATGGCTTCACAAGTCCCATTTTTTCATTATTAAAACACTACAAATGGTCCCCATACACATAGTGTACTTCCACATGGACCACTCCCTAATTTGTTCCCAAATTTAAAACATGCACAACAACCAATCTAATTAAATATATTTGTTGGGAATATAGACCATGCATATGTTTGATAAACATCATCTGATTATACAAAATACCCTACAATTGGGACTTTGAATATTTTTTTACATTACTTATCATATGCCCTTTCATTAGGGACTTACCACCTTACAACATCAACACATTAAGGTTGATAACCCCAACTTATAACTAAAACCAGCTTCAATACATATAAAATGCCCATAATTACTGACTTTCTAGTCTGCCTTTACAAAAAATCCAAGGGATCCCAAAAAAACAAAAGCTTACACTAATCAACCAAACTAACTACATTGACCCCCTAACTTCAAAACACATAGGGCCAAGCAAGCAAACAACAGGGCAACTATCAAAATGGTACCTGCCTATTGCCTTCCTTGCATCATGAACTTCTTTCTCACTCTTTGCCACCTTATATTGCTCCTGTGACAGCAGAAACTCTACTTCAGCAATCCTTCTCCTCAATTTGTTCATCTCAGACAGTTCATCTTTGGCATCCAGTTTCTGCTTCAGAGAGTATAACAGGTTTTTGTAGTACCCGTCTACCTGTTCTTCATCTTTCCATTCAAAGAAGCTACATTTCCTCAACCTAGTCTATAAAAAACCAATTAAATTAGGGTTTGACTGACAATCACAAATCAACTACCTTTAATGTACCAGCGAAATGAGTTTTATTCACAGTGATCTAATGGGTTTTGGTCATAAGACATCCTATGTGCTCATACAAACCCTAATGCTTGGATCTAGGTTTCTCTATTGTACATCTTTGAATCCAAGACTATAAACCCTAATTCTAGCATATGGAAATCGACATTAACATATAATTAGGTCTTAAGAACATACCTTGATTGTTATATAGCAATAACAATCACAAATCTCCTTGTATTGACTTTGGAATGCTTAGAGTCACAAGTGTCACTCCTCTAATCGCTTACAAACACCATAAGCAAATGGAGAAGGTATAAAGAGAGAGGTGAGAGGTTAGAATTCGTATCTAGGACCTCTTGGGAAGGGATACCCGAATTCATGACCCTAGGGGTGTTTATATAGGTGTAGAGATAGGGTTTCAGTCATTATCCTTATCTAGTTGATTATCCATTAAGCAACCAATAAGATAATCCTTGAATCCTTATCATACTCGAATTCTAAGGCTTTCCAACCTTAAATTCGTCCACCATATAAATAAGATAATCCTTACCTTATTTTGTAACTATCACATAATTACAAATCAGCCCCTCTAGTTTAATTAATTACATTTGATCACAAAACTAATTCTTAATTAATTATTGACCAATATTAATTAAACAAATATGATTTCTCCTTTAATATATTATTCTTATAACATATTAATAAATCATATTATCCTTTCTCTCTTTATTCATTTCTCCAATCAATTTGCTTTGGTGAAGGCAACTCAAAAGGACCATGCACCATCGGGTCAAGTACATACCAAAATAGTTATGGACTTAGACACTAATCCAACATGATCGTCAAGAAGCAAATAAAATTAGAGTTTTTAACAGATGAAACAAAATACAAATACACCATTATCGTCTTTATAGAAAGAAACAACACATCAAACCATAAAATACTAACTTATCAAAATCAAGAGAATCGGGACCTACCATACTGTTTTGACAATTCCATAATCGCCTCCCATGGTTTTTTTATCTTCCAACAGGTTCGTTCTTTAGCTTGAACGCCACAATGACAAACCTTTACCCTTTCTTGCGACTGAACATGAGTGACTTGTAGCTGATTCATTGACGTAGATGAGCTCGAAGACATTCTTCTTTAGGTTGGAAATAGTTGGGGAGGGAGAAGTCTTTGACTTTTCAGAGAAGGGTAAGTAAAGATTTAAAGGAGGTCCGAATGAGGGTTTGAATTAATAAGCCTATATCGACAACTGGACTACTTCGACACATAAGCTTCCCACGTAAGCTTATTGGACACATCAACATGCCACATAAGCATTGTAACCAGGAAACCTTCTAAAATGGTGTCATTAAAAGGTCAATTACGAGTTTACTGGTCTAATGTATCAAAAAAAACTTTAAGGACCAAATTAGCCAAATGTAAAAAGTTCCATGTGCTGCAGTGACATTATCCATTTTTAGGACCATGTACAACTCTGATATGTGGTATCCATGTTGGTGTTTTCACAAATGTTATTACCAAATACAATACATTGTAATTCTTAAGTGGCATAATGTAAATGCTCTCAATTTAATATATATATATATATATATATATATATATATATATATATATATATATATATATATATATATATATATATATATAATATGTATCTCTCATGCATATAAATTATCAAATCATGTGATATACATATTAAGTGGCATAATGTATGAGCCTCTAAGACAATGCTCTCAATTTAATATATATATATATATATATATATATATATATATATATATATATATATATATATATATATATATATATATATATGGTTAGGTTCATGTGAGACGGTCTAATTTTGTGAGACCGTGAGATGCATTTTTTTATTTTATTTTAGTTAATTCAAGTTCCGAAAATAATATTTAAAAAAAGAATTTTTGGATTTTTCCATTTATTTTGCATTTTAAAATTATTTCTTAGAATATGTCAATGTAATATTCTATTAGAATATTTCACGTATTTTTCAAAAAAAAAAAATGGAATTTATTTTTATTATTTTTTTTAGTTAATTCAAGTTCCGAAAATAATATTTAAAAAAAGAATTTTTAGATTTTTCCATTTGTTATGTATTTTAAAATTATTGTTTAGAATATGTCAGTGTAATATTCTATTAGAATATTTCACTTATTTTTCAAAGAAAACGGAATTTTTATTTATTTATTTTTATTTTTTTAGTTAATTTAAGTTCCGAAAATAATATTAATTTTTTTTATTTTTCCATTTATTTTGCATTTTAAAATTATTTTCAGATTTGGACTCACGGTTTTACAAAATTAGAATGCTCTCAATTGAACCTGAACATATATATATATATATATATATATATATATATATATATATATATATATATATATATATATATATATATATATATATATATATATATATATATATGGGTAAAGTGAATATACCTAACAACCTTATATAAGCTTAGGTACCTAACCTCATCAAACTACATCATTTTGCATTAAATTTTTATTGCAATCATCCAAGGTTCTTAAACTTCATCCTTAAACTTGATTTACTTCAAAAAAAATTTGGAAATTCATGATTATATTTCTCCTATATCCTTTCGTTTGTAGCGGTAGGATATGAAGTCCATCAGGTGGTATTCGATAGAAAGACGTGATGTAAAAGAAAGATATTGGTGAAAGTACAAAGATTTTGGAAATAATCAAGTTATGGGGTTGAAGTTTAAGAACCTTAGGCAATTACAATGTAAATATGATACAAACCGATGTAATATTATAGAGTTAGGTACCTAAGCTTATATAAAATTGTTAGGTATATTCACTTTACCATATATATATATATATATATATATATATATATATATATATATATATATATATATATATATATATATATATATATATATATATATATATATATATATATATCTTTTGCATATAAATTATCAAATCATGTGATATACATATTAATAAAAAAGGTACATAAATCAATTAAAAAGGTATGATATACTTTAAAAATAAATAAATAAATAAATAAAAATAAAAATAAAAAACAGCAAAAACCCCGTCCATTAACATTCTTTATTCATAAATTTTTTGAAGACCCGTCTTTGTTTTTTTTCACATAATTTAAAATTTGTAATAATACCCAATTGATGATAACGCCATATCCAAACAACGATTCAAGATTTCATTATTTTATTCTTAAAGTCTTCTCTTTTATCTTCAAGATCACCTTTTATAAAAGCAAATAATTCACAAATCAACCACCTTTCTCATTTTTTTAAAATTTTATATAGACTCTAGTTGTGTCGACATTTAGGAATTATCCAATTTTACACTCAATCATCTTTCCTTTCTTAACCGCAATTCCTTTCACAGAAATCCCAATTTGTATCATACGTTTAAACTCCGATTTCCAGAACACCCATCTCAAATTCTAACCTAAAATCGTCTCCAAGTCCAAGAAAATGGTGGTAACGGTGGCGGAGGAGAGGACTTCGAAGAGGTACACCGGCGGGTTTGTGGATGAAATGAGGTCTGTAGCGATGAAATTGCATACTAAAGATCAAGCGAAAGATGGAGAAAAAGAAACGCAAGGAAAACCATGGCGTAAATGGGAGCCCACCATTGATGGGTATTTGAAGTTCTTGGTGGATAGTAAACTGGTTTACGATACTCTTGACACGATTCTTGATAAAGCCGATTTTCCTGAATGTAAGTTTTTCAATCGAATAACTTTATCTTCCTTATTAATCAACATATCCTTGATGCCTTTTTTGCGATTCAGATGCTGAATTTAGGAACACTGGACTCGAAAGGGCGGGAAATTTGGCGATCGATTTGGAATGGTTTAAAGAACAAGGTCATATTGTTCCTGAACCTTTATCACCTGGGATCAATTACTCGATTTATATCGAAGAATTATCAAAGAAAGATCCACAAGCGTTCATCTGCCATTTTTATAACACCTACTTCGCACACACTGCCGGTGGTCGGATGATCGGAAGAAAGGTTTGATCATGGACGACTGTTATTCAGGTTTAAAAATTAAAATCAAGAATTTAATTCCATATTTATTCTTTTTTTTCTTTTCGAAATTTATTGTAGGTTGCTGCAAAGATCTTGAATGGGAAAGAACTGGAGTTCTATAAATGGGATGGTGATCTTCCCCAATTATTGCAGAACGTTAGGGAGAAATTAAATAGAGTTGCAGAGGTAATTTTTCCAAAATCAAACTCAATGATTTTCAAATTCGAGTTTTATACAAAGCATACACGTGTTTTTAATTAAAGGATGTAACGAAATTTATGTTGATTGTTTCAATTTGGAAACAATGGATGATAAATTTACCTAGTTTGACCTTCAAAGTCAAAGGGTGTTCTTAATACGATCTAATGCATTTTCTCATGGTTTAATCAGAATTGGACAAGAGAGGAGAAGAATCATTGTCTTGAAGAAACTGAGAAATCATTCGAATTCAATGGCGATATTCTGCATTTGATCATGGCATGATCATGAAAGAAGCTTGAAAATTTGTTGCTTTTAATGATCTTTGATTCTCATGTAAAAAGTGTACTTTCCAAATGTTTTGTTGTATATAATCTTTTTCTTGTATCAACGCTTCTAATAACTCAAATAACCAAAAAAATGTACGCCTTCAATTTGTAAATTTATAATAACCTTTTATGTGTAAGTGGTTTCTTGGATTGAACGTGTTAATTTCAAGAAACGAATGGCACTCATATGGAACAAAATTATATTGATATACATGATTTAAGATCATTAAAACAACTAAAAAAAATCCGTTTCTTGAATTTCTATTTCTATAAACATAATAAAGTGGTAGTTTGTTTATTCATCAAAGGAGCTCATGAACCCACCTCTAAAACCGGCTCCATTACAACCACCACAAAGAATCTCCTTTTTACCCCTGCATAAATGTAATTTTGAAAAAAAAAATTAGAAAAAAAAAATCAATTTTCTTGAAACAAATCACATGGTCTACAAGAATATAACCAAATACCTGCAAAGCCAACATAAACCACCAGCTTTGAATTGTCCATTGAAGTGATCTTTAGTGTTGACTCCTTTTCCTTCACATTGTGTACATTGTATTGCGCCTAAATTTGTAAATTGAGGGTTTAAATTACGAAAAAAAAAATAACCCAAAAAGGTAAAATAAAAAACTTACCATTTCCAAAAATGGAAAAAAGAACATTTTGTGAAAAACTTACCATTTCCATCGCAATCACCACAAACTATGCTATTCACCTTGGTGGTGCTTTTTGTGTCATCGGTAGCCTATAAAATGAAACAGAAAATCTAAAGATTAAGATAAAGTTTCAAACTTTTATAATAAAACGAAAAGGGAATATCGTTTTTTGTTGATTATAATTTATAAAACTAAACAAGACCACATTATTAATCGATCAAGAGAATGATGTAAAAACGATGAAACCTTTTGGTAACTCCTTGTATTGCATGCGTTTAAGTTCCAAGAAATCTTGAAAAGATTAATTAACAATTTATGGTACCAGATTCTTGTTAAAATGTTGAATTTTTGTATAATTTTAACATTTCCCCATTGTTATTTCATGAATTAAATTAAATTGGGAAGGATAAATGGGTGACGACATTGAATGATTTGTTTGAAAAGGGAATAGGAATAGGAATAGAAATAGAAGCATGATTATCGTACAAAAAGAAGAATAAGAATATTAAAAATTGAGCATAACATGATTTGATTCAAAAGAAGCCTCACCTTAGCTTCCAAACTATGAAATCTTCTAAATTTCAGATTTTGATTAGTCACCCAAATCACCTTTGGAAAATTAGGGTTCCCACCAATTAATCCTAAAAAAGTTTATCAATATCATCACTCGTTAGTGCCCACACGCCATATTTGAATAGATGTTTGAACGAATTACACACACAAAATACACTGAAACACACACACACACACATGATGTTAAAAAGAAGGAGAAATCGAAGAATACCTGGTTTGTTTCGTGGCTTGAAGGAAGAAAGAGGAGTAAAACACAAAGAATTAGTCATTTTTAAGAGAATTTTGGGTTTAATTACATAGAAATTTCAAGATTTTGAAGGGAGTGAAGAAAGATTGATACTTTGGCCTGCAACTGAAACCACTGTGCTTGTAAATACGTGGGTTTTAGAGAACCTTCTTTCTCCTACAAGATAAGCTGCTCCCCTTTAAGAGGATATTTTAGTTGTTTACCGAAATTGTCCCTTAAAAAGTCTATAATTTGTCTTGTGGAGCCAAAGTGATGGAGGTTGCTCATGTCATTTCACGTATAAAACCCTACCCGGGGAAACCTAATACAACATCCACCCATTCTTTCTTGTGGAAATATGATTATTAAAATTTAGAAATTGAATATTTCGGTTAATATAATGGTGTGGTAATTCGGTTGTTTTATGCGGTTTGATTTTATTCGGTTGCTTGAGTTTGGTACGGTTTTAACCATATGGATTTCATCATTTTTTTTAGGGTTTTAAGAGTTTAACTAGTGATGAGGCTCATGATTCTTATGGGTTAAGAGGGTTATTGTTTTTAAGGTGCATTCGAGTTGTTTTTTTAAGGTGCATAGTTCAATAAAACAATCAAATTATAATATTATACCTTCAAATCAGACATTGCACTTTAAAAATAAAACTATCTAAATATGATATGACTATAACTTGATAGACTTTTCAACCAAAAAAAAAAAAAAAAAGAAAAACACAACTACCATCATCTCATCATAATCGTATCCTTGCACTCATTGTTTTAAAAACAGGTTTTTTAGTTGAACCGGTATGGTGACCAATTTCCGGTTTAACCGTCGGGGAACTGGTTTCTATATATATATATATATATATATATATATATATATATATATATATATATATATATATATATATATATATATATATATATATATTTCTATTTTCCTACGCATGCATACGTATATAAATTATAAATTTGATGTTTACAAGTTCAAACACTAAAAATACACATAAAAATAAGTTGTAGATGAATCCAAATACATTAAAATAACACATAACCATAAGTTTTAGTATTTTACATCAATCTATATACGTCAAAACGAAAATAAAATATAATATCCAAACGAAATATAGTTTTAGATGAGTACAAACACATCAAAAAACTTTATAACATTTACCATGTGTTTGTATTTAGAGAAAACTAAATAGATTTGATAAAAAGCACCAAAGTTTATTATGTAAATGATTATTTTTCATGTGTTTTTATTCGGTTTAACCGGTTCAACCGGTTTATTTTGACCAGTTCAACTGAGTTTTTCTAAAAATCAGCCAGTTCAATCCGGTTCAGAAATCAATGTAAAACCGGTGATAGTTTAACCGCTCTCTCTCCGAATTCCCGATCCAACAAGTTCAACCGGCCAGTTCAAACCGATTTTTAAAACATTGTTTGCACTGCAAACATGGGATGGAGTTGTTTCTATATTTGGAGGAGCCTGCTGCAGCACGAACTTTCCATTTGAGGATGACAACATGTTTTGCTTAACTTCAATAGGGAGTCTAAAAGTTTTGCAGCATCCACATGTGTTAGTAAGACACCGAAAGATAGAAAATAATTTTCACTGTTATAATCAGGAAGAGTTTTATAAATTATAGTGCCTAAATATGAATAATGTTGAAACTAAAATGATATAATAGAAAGAACAAAAAATTTGATGTTACTAATAAAAAAATTGAAAGTACGTGGGTATTTTTTTTTTCATATAGACCATTTTAGTGTTAAATGCCAAAAAAGGTGACAGGCTTTCAACTATTTAAGTAATGTACTTTCATTTTTTTCCTATTATAACATAGTATTTTGAAAAGACTGCCCATTTATTTCAATTATATTAAAAATACAAAACAATTTTTACGTATATAATTGAAATAGAAGTATAATGCAATAATTGGGTAGTGTACAAAACACATTTCCATAATAAGAAAAACTAAAACTATGTAGTATAAAGAAATAAAAGTAAGACATTATAATAAATAAGTAAATGAAAGCAATTGATTTTTAAATTTAAGATTATTTAAAGACAAGAGTACTCACAAATTAGAGTGTTGAGCTTTAAGGTCCCGAAACATATGTCATAAAGGGATTCATTCTCAAGAACTATACGTTCATCATCATTTCCAACCAGTTGATGCCCAGAGAGTGTAGCATTGTACAACTCAACAACGATATCTGAGACTTTTGATGATGGAAACGCAAAAAATGTAAACATCACTCTATTTGGGTATTCCTCTCTTATCATTGAAATCAATAGTGTCCTCATTCTAGACCTTGTTCATCCTCTAAATGAATGACAAACATGAAACCTTATCAGATACCAACACAAAGAACCCCATTAATAGAATACATGTCTAAGATCAAGAATCAAATTACTACAACATATGAAATTGAAATGATGATGTCCGTAGATGATTAAGATTGTTTAATTGATGAATTTTATGTATACCCTGTAATAAATCACAATTCTTAGCCTCCTTACGAACAACATCAAGAACAAAATCGATCAACTCGGCTCCTTCAGTGTAATGCCCCTTCCCATTCACTTATGGTCTCTTGAGATTTTAAAATCAACTATCTCTTACTTCCCACCAATTACAAACACACCGAAATATTGATTAGAATTCGTACTAGACGAGAAAATAACAATGATATTCAATTTTTTTTTCTACATTTTATATAAAGACAGAATGAACAATGTACGAAATCATAGTCAGAGATGTAATTAAAATGTATAAAACCATAGTCAAACTTACATAGTTACATTTGGCATATGCCATTAGTTATTTCATTTGTTATAAAAACTAGTTTATAACCTATGAAAATCACGATTACAAAATTAATTAAATTTTCTTAGTGAAAAAAAAATTATTAATTAATTATTTTAAATAAATTATTAATTAAAATATATTTTTTTAGTTATATAAAATTATAATCGTTAATTTAAATAAATATATGAAATATTATATCACCTATAATTTGTAATAATTTTATTTTAATTTTATTCTAATATTATTAATTTAATTTAATTAAAGTGATAAATTTAAAATTTAAAATTTGAAATGGAGAATTAATAGAGTGACAATGGATTAATTAGGAGGTCTAATATGGTGACACATGATAAAAGTTGAATAAAATATATATTAATTAAAAGGCCTAATAAAATGACACATATCAAAAGGATATTAAAATTATTCTTTTATTAGAATAGATATAAATTTTTTTAGGTATCGCCTAAATTGTAGAGGAATAGACGAAAGGGCATACATGTTTGCCTTGCCTCACTCGTTTGCAGTTTTGTGGGCTGTTTTTTAAAAAAACGTTTCCAGTGATAATGCAGGTATTGAAGGAGCGAGATTAACACCTCGTTCCCGAGTGTCATTTAACGAGAGAAGTTGAGAGAAAGGGATTGAATCCGAGAGAAAGAGGAGTACGACCGTGTTCCCAAGTTATTTTATTGGGATGATTTGGGCAGAAAAGAAAGGAAATCAGAGGATAATCTTCCCTCCTAATCTTCCTCCCAAATTGGAGAGATTTGGAGAGAAGAGAATCAAGGATAAAGATTAGAACACACGGTTTTTCAAACCTATCTATATAATCACGTACATACACACAGGGAATAAAAAATCATCTTGCATCTTCTCTTTGGACGTCTGCTGCAGCTTCAATCCTCCTTCAGGTTACACTGTCTTCTCCAATGAATTTTTTGGTTGTTAAATTTTGTTCATCAGGTTACACTTATGTTACAACCTTTTTTTTTTTTTCTGGTTCATATAATATGTTTACTATTCATTATTGTTCTTAAATGTTTCAGATCACATAACCTGTAATAATATGTTCTTATAGTTTGTTTCTTCTCATTTTTTGTTATTAAAGTTGAATTGATTCATTAGGTTATTTGTAATAATATGTTTAGAACACCATTACATGTTTCCTCTTATGATATTATGTTTAGAGCATCAATACAAGTATCCTCAGGTTCAATATATGTTTACAACTTTTTTTTTTTTTTTTTCTGAATTTGTTTCTTCTTCAAGATCCATTGATCTGATCCTCATACACACTCATTCTCACGACCAAGGGATGTATAACATGTCAACAACATTTTGTGATAGTTCCTTTCAATAGCAAATACGTGCATTAACTATTACTCAATGCAATTCTCAAAGTATCTCCTGTTGGACTATTTTGCCCTTGCTTTTATTTTGGATGTATGGCTGTTTTTGCTGCAAAAAAATAAACACAAAATTTTCTATTGATTTTTATAGAATGTTATGAATAGGTGGGTCAATTACACGTTTAAAGATGAAAATAATAAAGCTTTTTGTTGGCCTAAACGATGACATTATTGAAACTATAAACAACTTATCAAAGTTTACATACAAGTATTGCAAAATATTTGATTAAAATAACCAACACTCATATAAACCGGATACAACCCAAATCAAAAATTCATGCCTACCAAAGGAACTATGAGTAAATTTTTATTTACTTTAACTTTTCAAAAAGCTAAGGTGATTCCTCAAATTTTTCAAAGGTGGTTCTTAAGTTTTTTTCTACAATAATTATAAATAATTTTAAAAATTAAGGTGGGTTAGATGACCCACGTAAGCCCTTCTTAAATTTTCCATTGCCTCTTAATAATCCTTCACATTTTTTACGTAAAATAGGTCACATTGATTTCAATGGATATTGACCTTCCTTCACCCGCTCATATTTTGAAATCAAGACAAATGCAAGTTGTTCATCTAATTTGCTTGTTGATTGCTATTCTGGTACAACACAAACTTACCATCAAGAATGGTCCTAATTTACCTACTAGAGAAACTCTTTTAAAACGTCGACGTGTACGGGAAGAGTTGTTACATAACCTTTCAAATGGTGGTCAATGTCGTCAGCTTATCCGTATGAGTGAGCAAGCTTTTAAGAAGCTATGTGTTATCTTACGACGTGATGGTGGTCTTCGACCTACTCAACGAATGTCTGTTGAAGAGCATGTTGAAAGATTTTTGCACATTGTAAGTAATGATTTGAGAAACACATTTGTCTCTTGGATGTATCGGCGCTCGAAATCCACAACGAGTAGGTGTTTCCATAGAGTTTTGCGCTCGGTTATAGCATTAGAAAGTCTTTATATTCAACAACCACAAGGTGATGTTGTCCCCAAAGAAATTCAAGAGAAAAAGAGATTCTTTCCTTACTTCAAGAACTGTGTAGGAGCAATTGATGGTACACATGTTCGTGTCAAAGTACCTAATAGAGATGCCCCTAGATATCGTGGCCGCAAGGTTTACCCAACGATAAATGTGTTAGCTGCTTGTTCATTTGATTTAAAGTTTACGTATGTCTTAACTGGTTGGGAGGGTACTGCATCAGACTCAAGGATACTAAAGAATGCGCTTAATAGAGATGATAAACTAGTAATTCCAAATGGTAATTTCTAGTATCAACTCTTTACTTTTTAGTTTAAATTATTATTAAAAAACTAATTACAATTTAATTATAGGTCGCTATTATTTAGTAGACGCAGGTTTGCCTCACTCAACTATATTAATGGCGCCATATAGAGGTGTTAGGTATCATCTCAAAGAATATTCCACTCGGGCACCACAAAATGCTAGAGAGTTGTTCAATCTTCGTCACGCTTCATTACGTAATGCTATAGAAAGGGCATTTGGTGTTCTAAAAAGAAGGTTCCCTATCATTAGAAGTACACAAGAACCTTTTTATTCTTGTGAAACACAATCAGATATTTTTTTGGCGTGTTGTATTTTGCATAACTTTTTGATAGTTGAAGATCGTGACAAAGATCTTGAAGATGAGGTATTACAGGAAGTGTTAAGTGCACCAACAGAGGAAGTCAGACATAATTCAAGTGGTGCGCGTGAGGGTAACAGCATGGCAAAGCAATTTAGGAACTCAATTGCAAATCAAATGTGGACTAATTACTTATTGAATCCAAACAATGAAATAAATATGTCAACATAGTTTAAGAGTATTTCGTTATATTACTTCATTTGCAATTTGAATTTTTATTGAACATTGTTTTGTGAATTCATTTGTGTTATTTTAAATTTTTATTTATGTTATTTTTGATAAATTGTACACTTTATGACTATGTTCTTTTTATAATAATGTATGTTTTTTTATGTTATGTAGAACCCGATAATGAACAAGCAAGAACCTATTGTAAATACTGGTAAGAAATCACTCTTGAACTGGACAGAACATATGGATGCTGCATTTGTTGATGCAATGGTACAACAACAAGAAAAAGGAAATAGGCCTTATGGAAATTTTACATCACAAGCATATGCGAATATGGTTGAGGAGATCAATACGAAACTTACAATGAATTTAACTAAAAGTCATTTAAAAAATCGTTTGAAAACTTTGAAATCTACTTTTTCACAATGGTATGACATGTTCAATGGGATTTCCTTGAGTGGGTTCGGTTGGAATGCTGATACCCAACTAATTGAAGTAGATGAGGAGGTTTGGGATAACTTAATTAAGGTTAGTTTTCATTTAAGGTTGTATTTATTTTATTTTTATATTATGTTATTATTAATAATTTTAATGTATTTTGGGGTTTTTAAACAGTCGAAGCCTGATGCAATTGCACTGAAGACAAAAAAGGTGGCCCACTTTGAACAAATGTTGGTATTATTTGCAAGAGATAGAGCTTCAGGAGAAAATGCTGAAACTGCAAAAGAGAGAAATGCTAGGTTTAACAACACTACGAACATCAAAATAGAAAGTATTTCAGAGGTTGATTCTTTATTAGCAAGTAATGATGTTAGACTGGAGAACCAACGTGTAGATGATGATGAAGATGACATTCAAGTGGTGTCTCCTACACCTGAACAAAATTCAAGTGCGAAAAAATGTAAAACTAAAAAAAGAAAACTCGTAGATGAAGTAGAACAGGAAGTTGAACCTCAGCCTCAACCTGAACCTGAAACATTCGAAACAAAGATTATGAATGCTGTTAGTGATGTGGCTAATGCAATGAGGGAAGGTAACAAAATTTTTGAAAGAGCTTACCATCATGAGTTAACAGGTGATGAAATTTATCAAGAATTGCAGCCGATGGGATTGGAAGCCCATGAAATACCATGTGCTCTCATGTATTTGGCTCGTAACCAAGCAGATGCGAGGACGTTGTTTACTTGTCCAATGAACATAAGGAAGGATATACTAAAAACAATGATGCGGTGCAGGTAAATGATGAATTGGGAGAATCGGTGTTTATTTCTTGGTTCTTTATTCAACTTTTTTTTGGTTTCACGAATTGAATTATGGTTTTTCGAATCGTAGTTGAATTAAGTTGCATTGTTTTGGATGATTTTTATAGTTTGGTTTCTTTTCAATTAGACAAATGCTATTAAAAGATATCCACAACTTTTTTTATTTTAATATTATTTATGTGTTGCTATTCATTGGTAATTTAATTTAATATTATATGTAAGTTGTATTTGACAAAATAATATGTATGTGTGTAAATGAATGTTTAGACAACAAATATGACGTTAACATGCAAATCAAATTTTTTTTTTCAATTTCAACTATGTATGTAATAATCTTGGTTAAAAATAGGATAAAATTGTAATTTTGTTATTTAGCTTTCTTTTCTTTTCTTTTCCTTCGAACTCGGGAACACACATTTTAAAAAACTTCCCTTCCTTTCCTTCGAACTCGGGAACACGAAAAAGTTAATCATTTCCTTCCCCTCCCTTTCTTTTCTCTCCATATTTTACTTCCTTTTCTTTTCTTTCGTGTAATGAAGCTCAATTAAATTCGGGAGCAAGGCGTAAGCGTGCTTGTGTTTATGAGTTGAAAGAGAATCATATCAGCTCCCAAAAAGCGTTGGAATAATTAAAATACAATGCAAGGGGTATAATAGTCAATTACTAACAAAAAAATACCCCTCTGTTTAACACCAGATCGGATCAGCATTCATACTCTTTCAGAAATTGAATTTGAAACCCCATTCAAGCAAATACTCTCGATCCAGAATTCGCTTCCACCTCTCTCTCAAACCCTAAAGCGGACGCTACCATCTCCGCTACTACCATCCACCGCACCAACGCATCTCTGTTTCCTTCCCTCTCTGTCTCTCTCTCTGCATCAACATCATCATCGAAGGGTCCACCATCTGTCTACATCCACCACAGCCGATTCGCCTCCCTTACACGGTGAGGTTAGATCCACACTATCGTCTGTAAAAAGGTCGGTGAGGTTGGATCTCAGAAAAGTTAACCTTTTGTCTTGGTTTGTACTAAAATCAACACTTACATGGAGAAGACGGGGAAGATATTTATATTGTTGGAGTAGCTATCTGCTCTCATTGGAATCTTCTGGTTAGTTTTCTATCGATCAAACTGATAAATTGTATTTCAACTTCGCTAAATAGATCAGATTGAAAGTATTATTGACAACTAGGTGATTTGATACTGTAATCTCCTGCTTAATGAAACCCCTAAATTCTATAAGATGACTGCTATATACAAATAATAACAGTGGTCTAGCTTCCTATAATTCAATCGGGTGAAGCTTACAAATATTGGGTTTTAAACCTTACACCCTCTACGAATCTCAGTGGTGTTGAAAAAACAATTAAAGAATTGCAATTACACTATCAGAAACAACAGAAGGGTATTTTGGGAACACGATTTTTAAGCTAAGTTGGGGAACACGAGGTAATGAAAAAACAATTAAAGAATTTCGTCGACAGGATAGATATTGAATTGTAACTTGTACTTCATGCATTGAGTGTTGTACGATGCAGGGTAGCATACATCTCTTCAGCTCATGTAAGAGCATCCTTCTCCACTCGCATTCTCAAGATCCAATCTTTCCATCTCCCGTGAATTGAATTCTTGAAATCGATCAACCAAAAACCCTAATTTCCTGAATCAAATTCCCAAACTTCCATGGCAAATGCTTGGAAGAAAGACCGATCCATTAAATTCGCCACCCCAAAAAGCATCTTCCTCCTCTTCTCCACTTCTCTCGTCCTCCTCACCTTCTTCTACCTCTGCACTCACACCACAACCTCATCAAACCCAAACCCTAATTTCAAAACCCTAATAAATCTCCCCAACTCACTAATCCAACCATTCGATTGCTACAAATCACCTCAATCACATCCAGTCATCGCAAACCTAGTCGAAGGCGTTAAATATCCATTTCTCTACTCTCTATCTGATTTTGGAACATTACCTGATAAACCCCACAAGAACATCGTCCGGATCTTGAAAGGAAAGCTGTTCAGAAGACCCGACATCTCTGCAACTGTTCAGGACTTATTGGAGAAGAAGAAGGCCGAAGGAAAAACCGGGATTTTCATCGATGTTGGAGCAAATGTAGGCATGGCTACCTTCGCTGCTGCAGTTATGGGGTTTAGGGTTTTCGCATTTGAACCCGTTCTCGAAAATCTACAAAGCATTTGTAACGGGATTTATTTCAATCGAGTTGGAGATTTAGTTAACGTTTTTGAAGCTGCTACTTCTGATCAAATCGGAAACATAACATTTCACAAGGTATGTTGACTATTTTCCAATGTTGATCATAATTCTATTAATTCATATCATCTTTTCTCAATTTGGGAATTTTGGATTTGTTGTTAGTTGGTTGGAAGGCTAGACAATAGTGCAGTTTCAGCAACTGGAGCAAAGATGGCTTTCAAATCAAATGAAGAAATTGAAATGAAAGTGAGATCGATTCCTCTTGATAAAGTGATACCAGAGAATGAACATGTGTTGCTTTTGAAAATAGATGTTCAAGGTTGGGAGTATCATGTGTTGAAAGGTGCAAAAAAGTTGCTATCAAGAAAGAAAGGTGAAGCTCCATACTTGATTTATGAGGAAGATGAAAGACTTTTACAAGCTAGCAATAGTAGTTCAAAAGAGATTAGGAAATTTCTAGGTGATCTTGGGTACACTCATTGTGTGCAACAAGGTACTGATGCTCATTGCACTAAATAGAGCTATTATTAGTTATCAAACTTTTTTTCCCTTCAAAGATGATTAGATTGATTGATTATCGGGTGATAGATGAGTGTTGTAATTGATTTTAGAGGAAGTTGATTGTAATTTGGAAGTAATACGATTGTTTACAGATTGCACGAAATGTTTATAGACACTTAAGTTTCAATCTCACTACACTCGAATTCCATCACTGATATAAATTAAACGAAGTTACTGATTTAATACCATTTACATGTAATTTTTTCGATTTAGTATCATATCATTTAATAGCATCTACATGTAATTTTTTCGATTTAGTGTTATAATTCAACGTACTGATTGATTAGTTTAAGTTTAGAAGTTACTTATTTATTGATATTCTTTTTTAATTCCGATCATCATGGTTAATTTATATATGAACTATTGTTTGTCGGTCTACAAACTATTGTTTCCTGTAATTAATTAAAAACTATTTATTTGGAATAAGTTGAATTATAACAAAAAAAATAATTTTTAAGTTTTAAATATATTTTTAAGTTTATTTATATTTTGGATTTAACGTATATTTAATGAACTAATAAGTGTTTTATAATAATCATTTAAAAAATCCATCAATAATAAGGTAATATTTTGCATTTAATAACATACTTTAAAATAATAAATGAATTATATTAAGTTGGAAATTGAAAAGTTATGAAGGTTTTCAAATGCATATGGTGATAGATAAAATGCATCTTTTATAGTATAGTAT
Source organism: Lactuca saligna (assembly GCF_052625555.1). NCBI lineage: Eukaryota > Viridiplantae > Streptophyta > Magnoliopsida > Asterales > Asteraceae > Lactuca > Lactuca saligna. Next base: position 114,924,761 of record NC_136424.1, read on the forward strand.
GATATTATAATACGATGATATGATATGATAATTTTTGTAATATATTATGATATTGACAAAATATCAAACAACAATATTCATAACAATATTCATGGAAATGGTGGAGTTAAGATAAAACAAATTTGTTGTCTTTTAATTTATTTGGATCAAGATTTCATGCTTGGGATTTGAGATAAAATGAATGGTTTTGGTTCAAATATTGGCAATGAAGGTATGAACGTTTTCCTACGATTATAGTTT
>NC_136424.1:118045000-118055000 GCF_052625555.1 Lactuca saligna
TTTCATTGTTTATACTTATTTTTCAGTGATTTATAGTTTTTGAATAGGTTTATTTTATTTACATTCAAAAGTGTAATTGTTTTCATTTAAATAGATTTGTGTCAACAAAACGCATATAAAAAACTAACAGAAAACAAATATATAAAAGTTCATTATAAGCCAAAAATACAAAAATAATACAAGTCCACGTACTTAAACTAAGTCCATAATTCATATTTGAAAAAAAAAAATTGTAAACTATCTATTTTTGTTAACCAACTTTAATTCGTTATTTTTTTCACCGGTATCCTTTATTTTTGTTCTTTGTATAATCATTTTTATGGTATGTTATGATATCCATTTATGCATTTCCTCTTCTCTACAACTTTATGTACTCCATCTTATATTTTACAGTATATGAATACCAACAATGGAAGAACCAAATTAAAAACATCGCCATGTCTGCTACTGTAGAACATCACAAACGGTAAACTTTTAATTTAATATTATCATTGGATGTTCGATACATATAATATATTGATTTTCTTTTTATGTAATATATATTCCCGTTAAATTTCATATTTAATGTCTAATATATTTTCATTTCATCCACATTTATCATACTTATTATTAATTTTTTTTTTGAAGAAAATAATTTCTACATCCCCACTAATTGTTGAGTTATTCGAAAATGCCCGGAATTACATTGAAACTCATCATCCTATAACGTCCTACAACCGAATTTGCAACATACAACAATTTCATCAAGGTCGTCACTTTCACAAATAACCAATCTGGGTAAATTATTAATAATTACTTTCATATTATTCTCTCATTGCCAGTCAAAACCATATAAATACTATTAATTTTTCCAAATTTAATAATTGTTATATACTAATAAACAGTTATAAACAGTTCGTATACGTCGCCGACTTCAAATGTCCAAACAAACAAAAATGCAATAACTTTTAAGAATGTAAGTACGTATCACAAGTCTGGTAATAGTTATCTTATTGTTATATTACTACATATTATATTTTTTGTATTTAATTAATTATAAATTTAATTTCAATATATGTACTTTAATATTACATATAAATATTCATATTTTCATTGTCATTTACAATTCGATTTTTTTCCAGAAAATCATATCTTCATAACGCCTGTTTCTCAAGTTACTCGGGAAGTTACTACATCACCTTGAACATCATCCTCTCATAATCATATACGGCAAAATGTGCAACATTCATTAATTACCTCAAGGTCGCCACTGTCACATATCACCGGTTAGGATAAGTTTTTCATAATTATTTTTTTATTATGTTTATCTAAACAATTTAGATAATATAAAAACTTTAATACATTCAATATTTCCTAACATAAAAAACTACCAATGAACAGTTGTAAATAGTTCAAGTACGTTGCCAATTTCAAATCATCAAACAATTCAAAATGCAACAACTTTCAACGCAGACAATACATATCTAAACCCAGGTCATATATTTCAAATTATGTCATTATTAATTAATACATAGTATTTTTTATTTTATCATATAATTACTTTCGCTATATTTCACTTTATTGATTTTTTTTTCAGTTTTAAAAGTTACTTCACAATTATTACCAACACAATCATTAATCTTATCTAATCATTATTTTTTTCAAAAAATGTGCTACATTTCAAGAAAATAACACAACAAAAATGACAAGAGGGAAACGAAAACAGTTCAATACAATGGATATTCATTTTTTTGATTTGAATGAATATTTTGTGGAGAAATCAAGTAATACTACTATTCGTTCTCAACTTTTCTGCGGTTATACTGATAAGGTTGATTACCAAGGTATGTTATCATCTATTTTGTTAATACGTCCATTTATAAATTTTTGCACGTAATTTTATAAATATTCATCGTCTTATTAATGATTTAAATTATGTTTATTTTGCAGCACGAAGAAATAACAAAAACAAACATCTATGCCTTATAATTTAGTTGGTCAAAATGATGTAAGGATTGACACCCATACTAAATGTATTGACATAAGCAAAGGTATTGTTTCTTTCTATTTAAAATTTAAAATTTTGTTTATCCAATGAAAATTATCTTTTCAATATGTTATCACAATTTTCGTATTACACTTATAGTATATATTATTTGATTAGTTTTTTTTGTTTATTTATAGATTATTTAGATTCTAGTGATGCGGTATACATTTGCTCTGTATGTAAAGCTAGGGTTTGGAAGGGAGAAGCAATATGAGGAAATAAAGATTAAAGGAAAACCTCTTATTCCATATGTTGTTACAATGGAAAGTAGAATTACCAAACTTGATTCACCCACCTTAGTTATTGCTTGATTTATATAGCAGAGTTAATGAAAAAGTCAGAACTTTATAAAAAAATATTCGTAGATACAATATGATGTTTGCCTTTACATCTATGGCTGGTAAGACTGATCATGTCATTAACTCTAGAGGTGGTCCTTATGTTCATCGAATGCATGGACTAAATTGACATATTACAGGCAGCTTACTACCAGAGGAAGGCGAATTACCGAAATTTTGCCAATTGTATATATGCGATACAGATCACGAGGTTGACAATAGATTCAATGCATACGAGTATGTAAATACATTCTATCATATAATAACATTACATACACACAAACACACACACACACACACATATATATATATATATATATATATATATATATATATATGTTTAAAATTTTTATTATGTCACATAATATTTATATCCATGATTTTGTTTTCCTATTAATGTAGTTCAAAAAAGAAAAAGTCAACATCTCATAATTCAATGAGAAATCCTTTTTCACTAGAGTTCTTAACTGTCATGAGCTAATGGGTTTATTGGATTTTATAAATCCATTAGTTAAGCAATTTAGAATGGCACGTGATCGATTTGGAATGAATCCAACATAGCGTATTAGGCTTAAATTAATTGAGACAAGAGAAAAGGATGGTAGACAGTATAATCTTCCTATCACAAGTAAGGTTGTTGCACTTATTGTAGGTGACATTGACGGTTCCGATTCACGAGATGTTGTTTTGGAAACTCAAAGTCGTCAACTTCAACGCATTAATGAGTTTCATCCGCAATATCTTTCACTTTAATATCCTTTATTGTTCCCTTATGCCGAAGATGGATTTCGATTGGATATATTACATTGTGGTATTGAAGAACCAAACTCCAAAGGACGAATCACACTGACAATGCGAGAGTTTTTTGCTTATCGTATACAACAGAGAACTAATAGAATATCTTTGATATTATGTTCCAGAAAACTCTTCCAACAGTTTTTGGTTGATTCATATACAATGGTTGAAAATGAACGGCTAAATTATATTCGGTTTAACCAACCAACATTACGTGTCGCTCCTTATGGAGACTTGGCCGAGGCTGCTCAACAAGGAATTGAAGATGATTCTGTGATGGGAAACCGTATTATTATTCCGTCTTCTTTTATGGGTGGCAGCCGTTACATGCAACATAATCACTTAGACGCAATGACTTTGGTTAAGTGGCTTGGTTATCCTGATCTTTTTTTAACTGTTAAATGTAATCCTAAATGGCCAGAGGTAATTAGATTCATTGAATATGAAAATCTTAAACCCGAAGACAGGCCCGAGATTTTGACAAGAATATTCAAAATAAAACTTGATTCACTAATCACTAGACTCAATGAAGAAATTTTTTGGGTGAAGTCGATGGAGGTATAAATCTATCATCTCATTATTTATTTTATTTTATTTTGATGTTATAATATAATGCGTTAATCAGGGTACATATTTGCATCATATAGTTATATATACGATCGAGTTTCAAAAAAGGGGTCTTCCACATTGTCACATATGCCTATTTTTAGAAAAAAAAGTCTAAACTTCGAGATCCCGAAGACATAGATCGTGTTATATGTTTTGAATTGCCAGACAAGGAACTTGAACCATATCTGTATCAAATTATTTCTGACAACTTGATACATGGGCCTTGTGACAATGATTTTCCATTTATGCCATGTATGAAAATAGCAAATGTTCTAACGGATTTCAAAAAGACGTTACACATGACACATATATTGATGGTGATGGTTATCCAGTTTACCGAAGACGCGACAACGGATACAATGTCGTGAAAAACGGAGTTTCTTTGGACAATAGGTATAAAAATTAATTTTTTTATATAAACATTTATTTCTTTATAAATGTTATCTTTTATAGGAAAGATATGTTAAATGATCTTAATTTTCTTTATGACATTTTGTTTCTTTTTTCAGATATGTTGTTCCATATAATAAGACACTTTTGAAACAATACCAAGCCCATATGAATCTTGAGTGATGTAATCAGCATGGATCGATAAAGTACCTTTTTAAGTATATTAACGAAGGTCCAAACAGGATCACCGCGTTTTTTACATCGCCAAAAAAAGAAAACAAAAAAAACATAAAGAAAATAACGATCGTGATGAAATTGTTGAGTATTACAATTGTCGTTATATTTCTGCTTGTGAGGCATGTTGGAGACCTTTTAGGTATGACATTCATTATAGAGCACCTCCTATTGAAAGGTTGTCGTTTCACCTACAATACAAACAACTTGTTGTGTTTAAACCATCCCAATGTGTTACTAATGTTGTTTCTAAACCAACTATTGTTGCTTCTCAATTTTTGGCCTGGATGGAATGTAATAACTACGATGATAAGGCAGTGGAGTTATCCTATGTTGAATTCCCAACTCAATATGTTTGGAATAAATCAGATAAAGTATTGACAAGAAGAAAAACAAAGAGAAAGTCACTTGGCAGAATTAATCATGTGTCTCCAAAGTCTGGTGATGTTTATTACTTGCGCATTTTGCCCAACAAAGTAAAGGGTCCTACTTGCTATGAAGATATTAGAATGGTTAACGGGGCCGTTTATGACTTTTACAAAGATGCTTGCTACGCTCGTGGTCTATTAGACGATGATAGATAGTACATATCTTCTGTACTAGAAACACATCATTGGGACAGCGCTTCTTTCTGCAGATCTCTATTTGTTATGTTAATTACATCAGATAGTCTATCCCGGCCTCATCATGTTTTTAAAGAGACATATAATTGTCTTTCTGATGATGTCATTCATGTTCGTGAACAAGAAATAAGCGTGAAAGGTACATTCATACAAAAAAACGTTCCCACTTTAATTGATGTTATAAATAAATTATTTCATTACTTTTTAATGTTTTCAGGCTTGAAGCTAAAACCGGAAGCAATTTACCACCTAACGTTGTCGTACATTGAGAAATCTTTATTGAGCTATGGACTAAGTCTTAAGCAAATACCCAATATGCCATTACCTGATCACAAATATATTCAAGATTCTTGCAATATGTTAATTCAAGATGAGCTTAATTATGATGTGTCCAGTCTCGAATCTGAACGTCAACAACTGCATTCAAAATTAAATGTCGAACAAAAAATGTTTATGATATAATTACGAATGTAGTTAACAAAAAAAAAGGTGGTGTCTTTTACCTCTATGGTTATGGAGGAACAGGAAAAATATTTGTTTGGAAGACATTGTCTACTGCTATTAGATCTAAAGGTGAAGTAGTTATTAATGTTGCTTCAAGTGGAATTGCAACACTCTTGCTTTCTGGTGGTAAGACAACGCATTCAAGATTTCATATACTGATTAACTTAAATGAGAATTCGTTTTGTTCTGTTACGCCAAGTAACGATGTAGCTGCCCTGTTGAACAAAGCGATCCTTATAATTTGGGACGAAGCCCCAATGATGCATCGTCATTGTTTTGAAGCAGTTGATAGGACAATTAGAGATATTATCCTCCCTAAGAACAATGATAAACCATTTGGAGGCAAGACCATTGTATTTAGAGGTGACTTTCGACAAATTATTCCATTAATACAAAGAGGAAATCGTTCGGATATTATGCAGACATCATTGCATTCATCAAGATTATGGTGTGAATGTACAGTTCTATGTTTGAATGTAAACATGAGGCTTCAGTTCAGTTGTCCAAACAATGATTTTGAGGAGACAAAATCATTTGCTGATTGGATTCTTAAAACTGGTGAAGGTACTATTAGTGGTCCTAATGATGGTGATGTTGAAGTTGAATTTTCAGATGATGTGGTCGTTCCCTCTACAGGTGACCATATTGATTCAGTTGTATCCTGTATTTATTCATCTTTTCAGAACCATCTTGATGATCCATCATAATTTAAAGATAAAACTATTTTGGTCCCAACTAATGAAGAAGTTGATGCTATCAACGACTAAATGTTAGAAATGATGAAAGATGAAGGGAAGACATATCTGAGTTCAGATTCCTTATGTGAGACCGAGACAAAAGATTCTTTTGAGGAATCAGTATACTCTCCGGATGTGTTAAACACTTTTAAGGCCTCCGGAATTCCCAACCATAAACTTATACTAAAAAAAGATGTTCCGGTCAAGTTGCTTTGTAATATTGACCAAGCCAGAGGATTATGCAATGGTACTAGATTACAAATCGTAAGGCTTGGAAGACACGTCATTGAAGCACGAATCATATCTGGTAGATTTTTCAACAACACTACTTATATACCTCGCATGAAGTTAACCCCATCCGATTAAAAAATTTCATTCCGTTTTCAACGTAGGTAATTTCCAATAGCAGTTTGTTTCGCTATGACCATTAACAAAAGTCAATGACAGTCATTATCAAATGTTGGATTATACTTGCGTAGACTTGTCTTCACCCATGGTCAGTTATATGTACTTGTTTCTCGTGTAACAAGCAAAAAATGTTTGAAGGTACTCATATGTGACGAGGAAGGTCGTTCAACTAAAAAACAAAAAACGTTATCTACAAAGAGGTCTTGCAACGTTTATAGTTATTTATCGATTTTAGTGTTTCTTCTTCACCTTTCAATAATAACAATAGCCATAAACTTTCTTTTATAACTATTATGAAATATATATACATATATACATATATATATATATATATATATATATATATATATATATATATATATGTTTTGGGAATTTTTTTAATACGTTCCCCCACGTTTAACGCGGGTTACAATCTAGTATTTATAAAGGAAGTATTTTTTCTTTCGTCACATTCATTTGAAACTCTCATTCATTTTTCCTTTTACTACATTTATTTGAAACTTCCATGACTTTTCAATTTCTTTCTAATAATAATTATAATTTGGTTAATTAGGTTAAATAAATATCAAACATAAAGTGTAATCATCTATAAACTAAATTTCAATATTAAAATAACATCTTTACTTCTACTTATAAAGTTATGTTTTTTTAACCTCTAATATATTATACTTAATTTATTAGTTTTAGTATATTGTTGGATGTAAACCATTATCATTTTAAAGATACAATTTTGGAACAATTTGTATAAAATACTTAAATTATTAATTTAAATATAACATTACAAGGTTAACTTAAAGATAAATTTTAGTTTAACTTAAACAACCCAAAGAATATTTTGTAAATAGTTAAAAGTGATAAATTGTAGTGTATTTCTAATAATGATTATAAGTTAGTTAACAAGGTTAAATAAATATCAAACCTAAATTGAAATCATAAATAAACTAAATTTCAATATATAAATTTTTTCTTTCACCATATTCATTTGAAACTCCCATGCATTTTTCATTTCACCACATTCATTTGAAACACCCATGACTTTTCAATTTCTTTATAATAATAATTATAAGTTGTTTAATAAGGTTAAATAAATATCACATTCATATAATATAGTTATTTTATTAACTTAAATATGTTTTTAGTTGTAAACATTATCACAATTGAAAGACTTTATGACTTATCAATATGATATACTTCAATATATTGTTAAATAAATAACCTACATTAATATATCAAATAATTTTAAAAACTTAGTGTAAAATTTAAAAGCTAAAGTAAAATATCAAATAATGTTTAAAAAAATCCAATATATATTTTTTAACATAGTTAAAAGGAAAACATTAAATATAATAAATATAAAAGAAACTAAATGGATGAATTGATTTAACTAAGATGTGTCTTAAACTATATTTTATAATAACTAAAATTCAATTTAGTTGTTTTTAAATAAATTTTAAATAAAAGTAGTTAAAAATAATAGAAACTTAGTAATTAAATTATGTTAGATTAGAAACAGTTGTTGATAATTTAAATAATCAATATGATAAAATTAAAACATCATCAGTTGTTTTTTTAATTAATAAAACTTAACAGTAGTAAATTAAAATAGTTGACAAATATAACTAATGTTATACACACGTAAAAATGAGTAGAGGTCATTAAATGATGTGATTTTAATAAGCGTTATTTTATCTATTGTTCAAATTAATTATAATTTTATATAAACTAAATATAATAATTATTATTTTACAGTTAATATAAATGATATAAATATTATCATTAACATAAGTTTACCAAAAACTTTAATTTTATTCTACGCAACGCGTGGATATTCACCTAGTATACCTAAAAATGAAGCATTTTTTCGTTTCACCACATTGATTTGAAACTCCCATGCAAATTTCCTTTCACCGCATTCATTTGAAACTCTCATTACTTTTTAATTTCTTTCTAATAATAATTGTAAGTTGGTTAATAAGGTTAAATAAATATCAAACCTAAAGTATAATTATATTCAAACTAAATTTCAATATTAAAATAATATTTTTACTTTTACTGAGAAGGTTATGTTGGATGTAAGCCATTATTATTTTAAAGATACAATTTTGTAACAATCTGTATAAATACTTAAATTATTAATTTAAATATAACATTACATGGTAAATTTAAATATAAATTTTAGTATAACTTAAACAACCCAAAAAATATTTTGTAGATAGTTAAAAGTGATAAATTGTATTATCTTTCTAATAATGATTATAAGTTGATTAATAAGATTAAATAAATATCAAACATAAAGTGTAATTATAAATAAACTAAATTTCAATTTTAAAATAATATCACTAATTCTACTTATAAAATTATGTCTTCAACTATTAACATATTATATTTAATTTAGTATATTTAAAATGCTTTTGTATGATAACCATTATCAATTTAAATCTACAATTTTTAAACGCGCAAGTATTCGCCTAGTATATTAATAAAAACATATGTTTATTCTCCTTTTGTAATGTGTCACCTTATTAGGTTTTTTAATTAATGACATGCTACTTGTTAACCTATTTGTTTTCCATTTCAAATTTCAAATTTTAATATATTAAATTAATAGTATTACAATAAAAACTAAAATAAAATTAATACTAATTATAAGATGATATAATTTCACGTATTTACCTAAATCAACGTTTATATTTTGTATAACTAAAAAAATCTATTAATTAATAATTTATTTAAAATAATTGACTAATAATTTTAAGTTTTTACTATTTACAGGTTATAAACTAATATATATATATATATATATATATATATATATATATATATATATATATATATATATATATATATATATATATATATATATATATATATATATATACCAAATTTCAATCGCCCACCAACTTCTGCAATTAGCCCCTCAAACAAAGACAACCTCTCTCAAAACTCCATTTAGATCGGTAAATAAACAAAAGAAGATTTTTAAAACCATCTAGAATTGTGACTATTGAGAATTGGCAAATCGGGCTAGCTGAACGAGCCATATTAATACGCCTAAATACCTACATGTAAGGTCAATTACAATACCATTAGCAATATGATAACGTGTCTCAATTTGAACGTTGGACCTAACGTCATATTTCACACATCAACAACTAGACTTTCATCCTCGGGAAAACTACAATAAAGTCCCTACATATTGGCCTCATAATCGATTTAGTCCCTATATATTTTTTTTATTCAATTAAGTCCCAAATACCGGTAATCGTATTCAATTTAATCCTTTGACCCGGTCAACAGGTCATCCAACTTTCAAAAATTACATTTTTGGCCTAGATT